>NC_068421.1:34823808-34832584 GCF_023373465.1 Oncorhynchus keta
CTAGCCCCCGAATAGCAGCACTGTAGAAACTATTACACTCAACGGAACGACTTGATTAGTGTAGTGTCAACAACGCAGCCACTGCCAGCTAGCCTACAAAGTCAACAACGCAGCCACTGCCAGCTCGCCTACTTCAGCAGTACTGTATCATTTTAATAATTTTAGTCAATAAGATTTACATTTTACATTTACATTTAAGTCATTTAGCAGACGCTCTTATCCAGAGCGACTTTACAAATTGGTGCATACACCTTATGACATCCAGTGGAACAGCCACTTACAATAGTGCATCTAAATCTTTTAGGGGGGGTGAGAAGGGATTACTTACCCTATCCTAGGTATTCCTTGAAGAGGTGGGGTTTCAGGTGTCTCCGGAAGGTGGTGATTGACTCCGCTGTCCTGGCGTCGTGAGGGAGTTTGTTCCACCATTGGGGGCCAGAGCAGCGAACAGTTTTGACTGGGCTGAGGGGAACTGTACTTCCTCAGTGGTAGGGAGGCGAGCAGGCCAGAGGTGGATGAATGCAGTGCCCTTGTTTGGGTGTAGGGCCTGATCAGAGCCTGGAGGTACTGAGGTGCCGTTCCCCTCACAGCTCCGTAGGCAAGCACCATGGTCTTGTAGCGGATGCGAGCTTCAACTGGAAGCCAGTGGAGAGAGCGGAGGAGCGGGGTGACGTGAGAGAACTTGGGAAGGTTGAACACCAGACGGGCTGCGGCGTTCTGGATGAGTTGTAGGGGTTTAATGGCACAGGCAGGGAGCCCAGCCAACAGCGAGTTGCAGTAATCAAGACGGGAGATGACAAGTGCCTGGATTAGGACCTGCGCCGCTTCCTGTGTGAGGCAGGGTCGTTACTCTACGGATGTTGTAGAGCATGAACCTACAGGAACGGGACACCGCCTTGATGTTAGTTGAGAACGACAGGGTGTTGTCCAGGATCACGCCAAGGTTCTTAGCGCTCTGGGAGGAGGACACAATGGAGTTGTCAACCGTGATGGCGAGATCATGGAACGGGCAGTCCTTCCCCCGGGAGGAAGAGGAGCTCCGTCTGCTGAGGTTCAGCTTGAGGTGGTGATCCGTCATCCACACTGGGATATGTCTGCCAGACATGCAGAGATGCGATTCGCCACCTGGTCAGAAGGGGGAAAGGAGAAGATTAATTGTGTGTCGTCTGCATAGCAAATGATAGGAGAGACCATGTGAGGTTATGACAGAGCCAAGTGACTTGGTGTATAGCGAGAATAAGAGAGGGCCTAGAACAGAGCCCTGGGGGACACCAGTGGTGAGAGCGCGTGGTGAGGAGACAGATTCTCGCCACGCCACCTGGTAGGAGCGACCTGTCAGGTAGGACGCAACCAAGCGTGGGCCGCGCCGGAGATGCCCAACTCGGAGAGGGTGGAGAGGGAGGATCTGATGGTTCACAGTATCGAAGGCAGCCGATAGGTCTAGAAGGATGAGAGCAGAGGAGAGAGAGTTAGCTTTAGCAGTGCGGAGCGCTCCGTGATACAGAGAAGAGCAGTCTCAGTTGAATGACTAGTCTTGAAACCTGACTGATTTGGATCAAGAAGGTCATTCTGAGAGAGATAGCAGTAGAGCTGGCCAAGGACGGCACGCTCAAGAGTTTTGGAGAGAAAAGAGAGAAGGGATACTGGTCTGTAGTTGTTGACATCGGAGGGATCGAGTGTAGGTTTTTCAGAAGGGGGTGCAACTCTCGCTCTCTTGAAGACGGGAGGGACGTAGCCAGCGGTCAGGGATGAGTTGATGAGCGAGGTGAGGTAAGGGAGAAGGTCTCCGGAAATGGTCTGGAGAAGAGAGGAGGGGATAGGGTCAAGCGGGCAGGTTGTTGGGCGGCCGGCCGTCACAAGACGCGAGATTTCATCTGGAGAGAGAGGGGAGAAAGAGGTCAGAGCATAGGGTAGGGCAGTGTGAGCAGAACCAGCGGTGTCGTTTGACTTACCAAACGAGGATCGGATGTCGTCGACCTTCTGTTCAAAATGGTTGACGAAGTCATCTGCAGAGAGGGAGGAGGGGGATTCAGGAGGGAGGAGAAGGTGGCAAAGAGCTTCCTAGGGTTAGAGGCAGATGCTTGGAATTTAGAATGGTAGAAAGTGGCTTTAGCAGCAGAGACAGAGGAGGAAAATGTAGAGAGGAGGGAGTGAAAGGATGCCAGGTCCGCAGGGAGGCGAGTGGTCAGCGGGGTGGTGGCACCGGGATCCTCATCTCTCCCAAGTGGTCATTCTCTCTTTCTCCCCTTACCCATCTGTCTATCGCCCTCCTTTGAATTTAATGCTGTCACAGTTACCAGCCCTTTCAAGCTTAACATCCTTATCATTTATCGCCCTCCAGGTCCCCTCGGAGAGTTCATCAATGAGCTTGATGCCTTGATAAGCTCCTTTCCTGAGGACGGCTCACCTCTCACAGTTCTGGGCGACTTTAACCTTCCCACGTCTACCTTTGACTCATTCCTCTCTGCCTCCTTCTTTCCACTCCTCTCCTCTTTTGACCTCACCCTCTCACCTTCCCCCCTACTCACAAGGCAGGCAATACGCTCGACCTCATCTTTACTAGATGCTGTTCTTCCACTAACCTCATTGCAACTCCCACCAAGTCTCCGACCACTACCTTGTATCCTTTTCCCTCTCGCTCTCATCCAACACTTCCCACACTGCCCCTACTCGGATGGTATCGCGCCGTCCCAACCTTCGCTCTCTCTCCCCCGCTACTCTCTCCTCTTCCATCCTATCATCTCTTCCCTCTGCTCAAACCTTCTCCAACCTATCTCCTGATTCTGCCTCCTCAACCCTCCTCTCCTCCCTTTCTGCATCCTTTGACTCTCTATGTCCCCTATCCTCCAGGCCGGCTCGGTCCTCCCTCCCGCTCCGTGGCTCGACGACTCATTGCGAGCTCACAGAACAGGGCTCCCGGGCAGCCGAGCGGAAATGGAGGAAATCTCGCCTCCCTGCGGACCTGGCATCCTTTCACTCCCTCCTCTCTACATTTTCCTCCTCTGTCTCTGCTGCTAAAGCCACTTTCTACCCCTCTAAATTCCAAGCATCTGCCTCTAACCCTAGGAAGCTCTTTTGCCACCTTCTCCTCTCTCCTGAATCCTCCTCCCCTCCCCTCCTCCTCTCTCTCTGCAGATGACTTCTGGTCAACCATTTTGAAAAGAAGGTCGACGACATCCGATCCTCGTTGCTAAGTCAAACGACACCGCTGGTTCTGCTCACTGTCCCTACCCTGTGCTCTGACCTCTTTCTCCTCTCTCTCCGGATGAAATCTCGCGTCTTGTGACGGCCGGCCGCCCAACAACCTGCCCGCTTGACCCTATCCCCTCCTCTCTTCTCCAGACCATTTCCGAGACCTTCTCCCTTACCTCACCCGCTCATCAACTCATCCCTGACCGCTGGCTACGTCCCTTCCGTCTTCAAGAGAGCGAGAGTTGCACCCTTCTGAAAAAACCTACACTTGATCCCTCCGATGTCAACAACTACAGACCAGTATCCCTTCTTTCTTTTCTCTCCAAAACTCTTGAACGTGCCGTCCCTGGCCAGCTCTCCCGCTATCTCTCTCAGAATGACCTTCTTGATCCAAATCAGTCAGGTTTCAAGACTAGTCACTCAACTGAGACTGCTCTTCTCTGTATCACGGAGGCGCTCCGCACTGCTAAAGCTAACTCTCTCTCCTCTGCTCTCATCCTTCTAGACCTATCGGCTGCCTTCGATACTGTGAACCATCAGATCCTCCTCTCCACCCTCTCCGAGTTGGGCATCTCCGGCGCGGCCCACGCTTGGATTGCGTCCTACCTGACAGGTTGCTCCTACCAGGTGGCGTGGCGAGAATCTGTCTCCTCACCACGCTCTCACCACTGGTGTCCCCAGGGCTCTGTTCAGGCCCTCTCCTATTCTCGCGATACACCAAGTCACTTGGCTCTGTCATAACCTCACATGGTCTCTCCTATCATTGCTATGCAGACGACACACAATTAATCTTCTCCTTTCCCCCTTCTGATGACCAGGTGGCGAATCACATCTCTGCATGTCTGGCAGACATATCAGTGTGGATGACGGATCACCACCTCAAGCTGAACTCGGCAAGACGGAGCTGCTCTTCCTCCCGGGGAAGGACTGCCCGTTCCATGATCTCGCCATCACGGTTGACAACTCCATTGTTTCCTCCTCCCAGAGCGCTAAGAACCTTGGCGTGATCCTGGACAACACCCTGTCGTTCTCAACTAACATCAAGGCGGTGGCCCGTTCCTGTAGGTTCATGCTCTACAACATCCGCAGAGTACGACCCTGCCTCACACAGGAAGCGGCGCAGGTCCTAACCAGGCACTTGTCATCTCCCGTCTGGATTACTGAAACTCGCTGTTGGCTGGGCTCCCTGCCTGTGCCATTAAACCCCTACAACTCATCCAGAACGCCGCAGCCCGTCTGGTGTTCAACCTTCCCAAGTTCTCTCACGTCACCCCGCTCCTCCGCTCTCTCCACTGGCTTCCAGTTGAAGCTCGCATCCGCTACAAGACCATGGTGCTTGCCTACGGAGCTGTGAGGGGGAATGGCACCTCAGTACCTCCAGGCTCTGATCAGGCCCTACACCCAAACAAGGGCACTGCGTTCATCCACCTCTGGTCTGCTCGCCTCCCTACCACTGAGGAAGTACAGTTCCCGCTCAGCCCAGTCAAAACTGTTCGCTGTTCTGGCCCCCAATGGTGGAACAAACTCCCTCACGACGCCAGGACAGCGGAGTCAATCACCACCTTCCGGAGACACCTGAAACCCCACCTCTTTAAGGAATACCTAGGATAGGATAAAGTAATCCTTCTCACCCCCCTTCCCTTAAAAGATTTAGATGCACTATTGTAAAGTGGCTGTTCCACTGGATGTCATAAGGTGAATGCACCAATTTGTAAGTCGCTCTGGATAAGAGCGTCTGCTAAATGACTTAAATGTAGATAGATAGATAGATAAAACATATGACATTATAAAATCCATGTACACAAACAACAAGTGTGCGGTTAAAATTGTCAAAAAACACACACATTTCTTCACACAGGGTCGTGGGGTTAGACAGGGATGCAGCTTAAGCCCCACCCTCTTCAACATATATATCAACGAACTGGCGCGGGCACTAGAAAAGTCTGCAGCACCCGGCCTCCCCCTGCTAGAATCAAGTCAAATGTCTGCTGTTTGCTGATGATCTGGTGCTTCTGTCACCAACCAAGGAGGGCCTACAGCAGCACCTAGATCTTATGCACAGGTCCGTCAGACCAGGGGCCCTGACAGTAAATCTCAGTCAGACCAAAATAATGGTGTTCCAAAAAGGTCGAGTCACCAGGACCACAAATACAAATTCCATCTAGACACTGTTGCCCTAGAGCACAAAAAACTATACATACCTTGGCCTAAACATCAGCGCCACAGGTAACTTCCACAAAGGTGTGAACGATCTGAGAGACAAGGCAAGAAGGGCATTCTATGCCATCAAAAGAAACATAAATTTCAACATACCAATTAGGATTTGGCTAAAAATACTTGAATCAGTCATAGAGCCCATTGCCCTTTATGGTTGTGAGGTCTGGGGTCCGCTCACCAACCAAGACTTCACAAAATGGGACAAACACCAAATTGAGACTCTGCACGCAGAATTCTGCAAAAATATCCTCCATGTACAATGTAAAACACCAAATAATGCAGAGCAGAATTAGGCCGATACCCACTAATTATCAAAATCCAGAAAAGAGCCATTAAATTCTACAACCACCTAAAAGGAAGCGATTCACAAACCTTCCATAACAAAGCCATCACAAACAGAGATGAACCTGGAGAAGAGTCCCCCTAAGCAAACTGGTCCTGGGGCTCTGTTCACAAACACAAACACACCCTACAGAGCCCCAGGACAACAGCACAATTAGACCCAACCAAATCATGAGAAAACAAAAAGATAATTACTTAACACATTGGAAAGAATTAACAAAAAAACAGAGCAAACTAGAATGCTATTTGGCCCTACACAGAGAGTACACAGCGGCAGAATACCTGACCACTGTGACTGACCCAAAATTAAGGAAAGCTTTGACTATGTACAGACTCAGTGAGCATAGCCTTGCTATTGAGAAAGGCCGCCGTAGGCAGACATGGCTCTCAAGAGAAGACAGGCTATGTGCTCACTGCCCACAAAATGAGGTGGAAACTGAGCTGCACTTCCTAACCTCCTGCCCAATGTATGACCATATTAGAGAGACATATTTCCCCAGATCACACAGATCCACAAAGAATTCGAAAACATATCCAATTTTGAAAAACTCCCATACCTACTGGGTGAAATTCCACAGTGTGCCATCACAGCAGCAAGATTTGTGACCTGTTGCCACGAGAAAAGGGCAACCAGTGAAGAACAAACACCATTGTAAATACAACCCATATTTATGCTTATTTATTTTATCTTGTGTCCTTTAATTATTTGTACATTGTGTATATATATATATAATATGACATTTGTAATGTCTTTACTGTTTTGAAACTGATGTATGTGTAATGTTTACTGTTAATTTTTGTTGTTTTTCACTTTATATATTCACTTTGTATGTTGTCTACCTCACTTGCTTTGGCAATGTTAACACATGTTTCCCATGCCAATAAAGCCCTTGAATTGAATTGAATAGAGAGAGAGAGAGGGAGAGAGAGAGAGAGAGAGGAGAGAGAGAGAGAGAGAGAGAGAGCGAGAGAGAGAGAGAGAGAGAGAGAGAGAGAGATAGAGAGAGAGACGGGAGAGAGAGAGAGAGAGAGAGAGAGAGAGAGAGAGACGGAGTTGGAGGATAATGGTATTACTTCACTATTGGAGGTATACATAAGGCATTCATAATACCTTCATGAAACCATGAACCCTTGTAGTATCTTTCATAACAATCTTCATATTCAAAACCCCTTGTGAATGTTGTTGAATAATGTGCCGTGAAGGTTGTTATGAATGATACAACAACACTCGTAATGTTGTTATGACTGGTTTCATGAATGTGTAATGTGTACCCCCCCTATAAAGTAAGGTATTACCCAGATGACTTAGAAAAGCATCAGATTCACTGAGAGACAAGCCAGTGTCAGTTGAACGTGATCTGAAGCTAATCATGGAGGATAATGTGTGAATGGTTTACTAATAAATGAATTCATGAATAGATGGTTGGGTTGTTGGAATGGAGCTACTGTAGCAGATGGCCCAGGAGGAGGTTGTTACTGGTTTGGTTTTTCCATTTATGTTTTGAGGTTGGACTTTAGCATGTATAGCTGGTTAGCACATATGGCGCACCTATTGGTGTCACCTCGTTAGTCAGTATGTGTTACACCTGTGCTGGTTGCTGTCTGCTGGCACGTGTGATATTTAAGAGTGCTGGCTGAGTGCTCCAGTTGTCTTGAGAGATGTGTAGGGTCAACACCTTTAGTTAGCACTCCCTATTTGATTTCTAGAAAAAAAAAAATATTTGTCTGATTTCCTGATTTTGTTTTGCTCCTGTCTTTAAGTTTGCTGTGTTTTTCAAATGTTATTTGCCTCAAATTTAGCGGCCGCTCATGAGTGTCTTTCAGAACCCCTCCTAAAAAACTCACCTGTCGTTTTGGTTGTTGTCAGGGACATTGTTAGTTCCCCTTCTGTTTAAGCGGTGTTTTGGGTTCCTTGCTGGGGGAACGTAACAAGGTGGGATAGAGAGTATAGACCTCAGGGAGTAGTCTAGTCTCTGTGAATGTCTGGAGCCCTCAACTTCAAATCTGGACCTCGAAGCGTTCACTGCTTTTTTTTCCATTCATCCTCTCAAATATGGGATTGATTTAGAGCTGGGACATTAGGTGTATGCAATGAATTATCAGGTAGAACAAAAAAACAGCAGTAGTCCTGACCTCATAGGGTAAGATTTTAACACCCTGGTGTTGACACTTTTCAGTATTCACACAGTTTGTCTATGATGTGTGTAGTGTATTTGAGGTATAACATTTTTTTTTTTTAAGAATCTGACCTCACTTTGCAACAAAAGAATGTATCAACCCCTACACAAATGTCCATTATTTATAATACACACAATAATTCACATTTACTGATGCTGTAAGATAATTGTCCTGCTGTGAGAAACTGTTCAAATTAAGATCCTACACCTGTAGTACATCACAAACTATGTTGCCATTAATATCCCTTAATGGTGTTATTTTGTGATGCAATTTCAAATGAATATGAATGTGTACAACATCAAAGGCATTTCCCATAGATTTTCAGCCAGCTCTACTGTTAAAGACATTCTCCAGTAGCTTGTATACTTTTGAGTCAGTAGTTCTGAAAGTAAAGCTCACGAGCCAAAAGTGTTCCCGAAAAGGGCATAATGCATCACATTTGTGCAGATATGTGCACCACGTTGTTGCGCTCTCTCCCTCTCTCTCCCTCTCTCTCTCCCTCTCTCTCTCTCTCTATCTCTATCTATCTCTCTCTCTCTCTCTCTCTATCTCCCCTCCTCTCTCTCTCTCTCTCTCTCTCTCTCTCTGCTGTGTCCACTGAGCCGTTGAGCCCGCCCTGCAACCTCATTTGATAGCGCTTTGCAGGCCTCTTGCTAGCTGAAACTCAAATGCGAGGGGCTGAAGCTCATTGGCTAGAACTCAAATTGCTAGGGGCTGGCCCCACGTGGGGAGAATATAGGGAAAATAGATTTCTAAATGGCTGCCCGTGAGGTGTATTCTTTAAACCTCCCATAAGGTCACAGGGAGGCTGTACATGTAAATCACAGCTTGAAAGATTGATAGCACA
>NC_068421.1:34832684-34852829 GCF_023373465.1 Oncorhynchus keta
CATTTGTGATGGAGGCCTGACTGGGGATTTTAGGTTGCACATGCTTATTCCTTTTAAAAGTTGGGATTTAATGGAATTGAACATATTGGAGTTGTTGGACGCTCTGTTTGTACAGAGCCAACAGCGACAGAGCATTGTTCGGCTAAAGAAGTGCATAATATATACGAATCCCGAGGATTATGATTCAAAGGAGACGAAAGAAAGGAAAATCGTCAGAAGGGTCACCCCGAAGAAAACTAAGTATGCGGAAGCGTTAACCACGCCCTGATACCCAGAGGGCTGGTTCAACAATAAAAGGAGGGTCCTTAAAACCTACAGTTCTTCACTTACGCATTAACCATGGATATTCCTACCACATACCCAGGACTCCGAAACGTCATGGGGCCCGACCCTAAGGATTGTATGCCTCGCAGCCCAACATTCTACTCCCCCTGGCAAGACCCACGACACCCCCTACATGTACACAGCCCGAGGACGTGTTTGATGGGGTGGTCAGTACTATTTTGTGGACACCATCAAGGCTTCTGTAGCCACGCTTTTAGACATGGTGATTGGAGAATATATACAAGAAAAATGTGAGATCAATCACCCCAGCCAGCGCAGGCATCCATGCCTATACGACCCCCAAGATACTACTTCTTCAACCATTTTGAGGCGCTGGTGAAAATACGTCTATTCCCAGAGTTTACGGGGTAACTGAGGCTTTCCTACACGAACTGAAGGAGGTGATCTACATCCACGAGAAACTCAAAGAAATCCGACACACCCTGGTAGACGATATCAAATACATGTCAAGCCCTGGCCTTAGTATTTTGTGTTTTCGGCCAGGGTGTGACATGGGTGATTATGTGTTTGTCTTGTCTAGGGGTTTTGGAGATTGATGGGGTTGTGTGTAGTATAGTATTCTAGGTAAGTCTATGGTTGCCTAGAGTGGTTTTCAATCAGAGGCAGGTGTTTATCGTTGTCTCTGATTGGGAACCATATTTAGGCAGCCATATTCTTTGAGTATTTCGTGGGTGATTCCTGTCTCTGTGATTTGTTTTCGGTTTTCCACGTTTTCTTGTTTTGTAGAAGTATATTGTTCACGTTATCATCTTTATTAAAGATGTTTATAAATAACCACGCTGCATTTTGGTCCGCCTCTCTTTTACCAGAAGAAAACTGTAACAGAATCACCCACCACAACAGGACCAAGCGGCGTGGTGACAGGCAGCGGCAGCAGGAGCAGCGAAGTCAGGACTATACGACTTGGGAGGAAATAGACAGGTGGGCAGTCGACCCAGGGAGAGTGTTGGAGCCCGCCTAGGATTCGCTGGAGCAGTGCGAGAAGGGTTATAGGATAATGGAGTTGGAGAGACGAGCACGGCGGCGTGGATGGAAGCCCGAGAGTCAGCCCCAAAAATGTATTGGGGGGAGGCACACAGGGAGTATGGCGAAGCCAGGTAGGAAACCTGCGCCAACTTCCTGTGCTTACCGGGGGGCGAGAGAGACCGGGCAGGCACCGTGTTATGCTGTGGAGCGCACAGTGTCCCCAGTGCGGGTGCATAGCCCGGAGCCGGTACATACCAGCTCCTCGTATTGGCTGGGCTAGAGTGGGCATCGAGCCAAGTGCCATGAAACCGGCTCGACGCATCTGGTCTCCAGTGCGTCTCCTTGGGCCGGCGTACATGGCACCAGCCTGCACGCATGGTGTCCCCCGGTTCGCCTTCACAGCCCAGTGTGGGCTATTCCACCTCGCCGCACTGGCACGGCGACCGGGAGCATTCAACCAGGTAATGTTGGGCAGGCTCGGTGCTCAAGAGCTCCAGTGCGCCTGCACGGTCCGGTCTATCCAGTACCACCACCACGCACCAGCCCTCCGGTGGCAGCTTCCGCACCGGGCTTCCTGTGCGTGTCCTTGGCCCAGTACCACCAGTGCCGGCACCACGCACCAGGCCTACAGTGCGCCTCGCCTCTCCAGCGCAGCCGGAGTCTCCCGCCTGTCCAGCGCTGCCGGAGTCTCCCATCTGTCATGAGCCGCCAGAGTCTCCCGTCTGTCATGAGCCGCCAGAGTCTCCCGTCTGTCATGAGCCGCCAGAGTCTCCTCGTCTGTCATGAGCCGCCAGAGTCTCCCCGTCTGTCATGAGCCGCCAGAGTCTCCCGTCTGTCATGAGCCGCCAGAGTCTCCCATCTGTCATGAGCCGCCAGAGTCTCCCGTCTGTCATGAGCCGCCAGAGTCGCCAGTCAGCATGGAGCAGCCAGAGTCGCCAGTCAGCATGGAGCAGCCAGAGCCGCCAATCTGCCAGGATCCGCCAGAGCCGCCAGTCTGCCAGGATCCGCCAGAGACGCCAGTCTGCCAGGATCCGCCAGAGCCGCCAGTCTGCCAGCATCCGCCAGAGCCGCCAGTCTGCCAGCATCCGCCAGAGCCACCACTCTGCCAGGATCCGCCAGAGCCGCCAGTCTGCCAGGATCCGCCAGTCAGCCAGGATCCCCCAGAGCCACCAGTCAGCCAGGATCCCCCAGAGCCACCAGTCAGCCAGGATCTGCCAGAGCCGCCAGTCAGCCAGGATCTGCCAGAGCCGCCAGTCAGCCAGGATCTGCCAGAACCACCAGTCAGCCAGGTCTGCCAGAGCCATCAACCTGCCTGAGCTTCCTCTCAGTCCCGAAGCTTCCTCTCAGTCCCGAGCCTCCTCTCAGTCCCGAGCTTCCTCTCAGTCCCGAGCTTCCTCTCAGTCCCGGAGCTTCCTCTCAGTCCCGAGCTTCCTCTCAGTCCCGAGCTACCCCTCAGTCCCGAGCTACCCCTCAGTCCCGAGCTATCCCTCAGTCCCGAGCTATCCCTCAGTCCCAAGCTGTCCCTCAGTCCGAGCTGCCCCTCAGTCCAGTGGGGGCCCTTTGTTAGGGTTACTAGGCCAAGGTTGGCGGCGAGGTCGTCAATCTAAGGACGCTAAGGAGGTGGGCTAAGGAGGTGGACAAAGACTAAGTTGGAGTGGGGTCCACGTCCCGCGCCGCCACCATGGATAGACACCACCCAGACCCTCCCCTATGGGTTTAGTTGTGTGGCCGGGAGTCCACACCTTGGGGGGGGTTACTGTCATGCCCTGGCCTTAGAATTTTGTGTTTTCTTTATTATTGTGGTTAGGCCAGGGTGTGATATGGGTGATTATGTGTTTGTCTTGTCTAGGGGTTTTGTAGATTGATGGGGTTGTGTGTAGTATAGTATTCTAGGTAAGTCTATGGTTGCCTAGGGTGGCTCTCAATCAGAGGCAGGTGTTTATCGTTGTCTCTGATTGGGCACCATATTTAGCCAGCCATATTCTTTGAGTATTTCGTGGGTGATTGTTCCTGTCTCTGTGTTTTGCACCAGTTAGGACTGTTTTCGGTTTTCCACGTTTTCTTGTTTTGTAGAAGTATATTGTTTACGTTATCATCTTTATTAAAGATGTTTATAAATAACCACGCTGCATTTTGGTCCGCCTCTCTTTCACCAGAAGAAAACCGTAACAATACAAGGAAGCTGTGGTGGCTGATGTGATGACTTTCTGGCTCAATAAACCCCAAGAGACCAAGTGACATTTTTGTTATTTAGATGTAAAGCAATGTGTATACGATGTTAGAGAGAATAAATACATGTTTTTCTTTTCAGAGAACTTACAAATGTTATGCATCAAATTATTGAAAATAAAGTGAACAATGTATCGTTCTACACAAGCCACAATTCCGGGACTAATGTAGAGTGTGTGCTGAAAATGGAACAAATCATGAATCATGTTCGACATGCGGTCTACAATGAGTCTACAATGGACACAATTGGTATCCCGTCTTGGGGGTGATTCTGAAGAACTAGAAACAACTTTGTCTAATATTTTACTTTATTTGTTTGAAACACCATTTAATTGTAACATGTATCAAATTTGTTGTTTATATACTTATATAGCAGATGTGTGTGTTTTAAAAATTCAGTGACACAAGCCTGTTAATCTAAACCAAATATACAGGGTGTTGCATGATGTGATCATTGAGAAAACGGGGACATGTATCCTGCAACGAATTCTGAATTGTCTGTATACGTAATACATGTTTTCTTTAAAATAAAAAAAATAAAAATGAAAATGAAATGTTGTCGTTATTTGAAAGTGGCTCATTAACGTTATTGTACCTCAGAGAGGCAAGCAGGATGGCGGAGCAGATGTTGAAAAACATTTATTATAATCCCTCTAACCCTGGGTCATATGGGGGTAAGGAACGTGTAGAGAGAGCCGGTTAAGCGATGCTAAAGTGAATGACTGGTTATCAGAGCAGGATGCACATACTCTACATAAACCCGTAAGAAAACAATTTCCAAGAAATAGAGTTTTTTCTACCCAACCATTGTCCCAATTTCAGGCGGAGCTATGTGACATGCAGGCCCTTGCAGATAATTTTTATTTTTATTTTTTATTTTTTTATTTTATTTTTTTCACCTTTATTTAACCAGGTAGGCTAGTTGAGAACAAGTTCTCATTTGCAACTGCGACCTGGCCAGGATAAAGCATAGCAGTGTGAACAGACAACACAAGTTACACATGGAGTAAACAATTAACAAGTCAATAACACAGTAGAAAAAAGGGAGTCTATATACATTGTGTGCAAAAGGCATGAGGAGGTAGACGAATAATTACAATTTTGCAGATTAACACTGGAGTGATAAATGATCAAATGGTCATGTACAGGTAGAGATATTGGTGTGCAAAAGAGCAGAAAAGTAAATAAATAAAAACAGTATGGGGATGAGGTAGGTGAAAATGGATGGGCTATTTACATTTACATTTAAGTCATTTAGCAGACGCTCTTATCCAGAGCGACTTACAAATTGGTGCATTCACCTTATGACATCCAGTGGAACAGCCACTTTACAATAGTGCATCTAAATCTTTTAGGGGGTGAGAAGGATTACTTATCCTATCCTAGGTATTCCTTAAAGAGGTGGGGTTTCAGGTGTCTCCGGAAGGTGGTGATTGACTCCGCTGTCCTGGCGTCGTGAGGGAGTTTGTTCCACCATTGGGGGCCAGAGCAGCGAACAGTTTTGACTGGGCTGAGCGGGAACTGTACTTCCTCAGTGGTAGGGAGGCGAGCAGGCCAGAGGTGGATGAACGCAGTGCCCTTGTTTGGGTGTAGGGCCTGATCAGAGCCTGAGGTACTGAGGTGCCGTCTCCCCCTCACAGCCCGCGTAGGCAAGCACCATGGTCTTGTCGCGGATGCGAGCCTAACTGGAAGCCAGTGAGAGAGCGGAGGAGCGGGGTGACGTGAGAGAACTTGGGAAGGTTGAACACCAGACGGCTGCAATAGACTATGTACAGCTACAGCGATCGGTTAGCTGCTCAGATAGCAGATGTTTCAGTTGGTGAGGGAGATAAAAGTCTCCAACTTCAGAGATTTTTTACAATTCGTTCCAGTCACAGCAGCAGAGAACTGAACGAAAGGCGGCCAAATGAGGTGTTGGCTTTAGGGATGATCAGTGAGATACACCTGCTGGAGCGCGTGCTACGGATGGGTGTTGCCACCGTGACCAGTGAACTGAGATAAGGCAGAGATTTACCTAGCATGGACTTGTAGATGACCTGGAGCCAGTGGGTCTGGCGACGAATATGTAGCGAGGGCCAGCCGACTAGAGCATACAAGTCGCAGTGGTGGGTGGTATAAGGTGCTTTAGTGACAAAACGGATGGCACTGTGATAAACTGCATCCAGTTTGCTGAGTAGAGTGTTGGAAGCAATTTTGTAGATGACATCGCTGAAGTCGAGGATCGGTAGGATAGTCAGTTTTACTAGGGTAAGTTTACGGCGTGAGTGAAGGAGGCTTTGTTGCGGAATAGAAAGCCGACTCTTTGATTTGATTTTTCGATTGGAGATGTTTGATATGAGTCTGAAGGAGAGTCTAGCCAGACACCTAGGTACTTATAGATGTCCACATATTCAAGGTCGGAACCATCCAGGGTGGTGATGCTGGTCAGGCGTGCGGGTGCAGGCAGCGAATGGTTGAAAAGCATGCATTTGGTTTTACTAGCGTTAAGAGCAGTTGAGGCCACGGAAGGAGAGTTGTATGGCATTGAAGCTCGTTTGGAGGTTAGATAGCACAGTGTCCAAGGACGGGCCGGAAGTATATAGAATGGTGTCGTCTGCGTGAGAGGTGGATCAGGGAATCGCCCGTAGCATGAGCAACATCATTGATATATACAGAGAAAAAGAGTCGGCCCGAGAATTGAACCCTGTGGCACCCCCATAGAGACTGCCAGAGGACCGGACAGCATGCCCTCCGATTTGACACACTGAACTCTGTCTGCAAAGTAATTGGTGAACCAGGCAAGGCAGTCATCCGAAAACCGAGGCTACTGAGTCTGCCAATAAGAGTATGGTGATTGACAGAGTCGAAAGCCTTGGCAAGGTCGATGAAGACGGCTGCACAGTACTGTCTTTTATCGATGGCGGTTATGATATTGTTTAGTACATTGAGCGTGGCTGAGGTGCACCCGTGACCGGCTCGGAAACCAGATTGCACAGCGGAGAAGGTACGGTGGGATTCAAGATGGTCAGTGACCTGTTTGTTGACTTGGCTTTCGAAGACCTTAGATAGGCAGGGCAGGATGGATATAGGTCTGTAAAAGTTTGGGTCCAGGGTGTCTCCCCCTTGAAGAGGGGGATGACTGCGGCAGCTTTCCAATCCTTGGGGATCTCAGACGATATGAAAGAGAGGTTGAACAGGTTGGTAATAGGGGTTGCGACAATGGCGGCGGATAGTTTCAGAAATAGAGGGTCCAGATTGTCAAGCCCAGCTGATTTGTACGGGTCTAGGTTTTGCAGCTCTTTCAGAACATCTGCTATCTGGATTTGGGTAAAGGAGAACCTGGAGAGGCTTGGGCGAGTAGCTGCGGGGGGCGGAGGAGCTGTCGGCCGAGGTTGGAGTAGCCAGGCGGAATGCATGGCCAGCCGTTGAGAAATGCTTGTTGAAGTTTTCGATAATCATGGATTTATCGGTGGTGACCGTGTTACCTAGCCTCAGTGCAGTGGGCAGCTGGGAGGAGGTGCTCTTGTTCTCCATGGACTTCACAGTGTCCCAGAACTTTTGGAGTTGGAGCTACAGGATGCAAACTTCTGCCTGAAGAAGCTGGCCTTAGCTTTCCTGACTGACTGCGTGTATTGGTTCCTGACTTCCCTGAACAGTTGCATATCGCGGAACTATTCGACGCTATTGCAGTCCGCCACAGGATGTTTTTGTGCTGGTCGAGGGCAATCAGGTCTGGAGTGAACCAAGGGCTTTTGGTGGCCTTCCTGAGCCAGGATTCAGACACGGCAAGGACATCAGGGTTAGCAGAGTGTGCTAAAGCAGTGAGTAAAACAAACTTAGGAGGAGGCTTCTAATGTTGACATGCATGAAACCAAGGCTTTTTCTGATCACAGAAGTCAACAAATGAGGGTGAATGGGGACATGCAGGGCCTGGGTTTACCTCCACATCACCCGCGGAACAGAGGAGGAGTAGTATGAGGGTGCGGCTAAAGGCTATCAAACTGGTCGCATAGAGCATTGGGGACAGAGAATAAGAGGAGCAGATTTAAGGGCATGGTAGAATATATTCAGGGCATAATGCGAGACAGGGGTATGGTGGGGTGCGGGCACAGCGGAGGTAAGCCCAGGCACTGGGTGATGATGAGAGAGGTTGTATCTCTGGACATGCTGGTTGTAATGGGTGAGGTCACCGCATGTGTGAGAGGTGGGACAAAGGAGGTATCAGGGGTATGAAGAGTGGAACTAGGGGCTCCATTGTAAACCAAAACAATGATACCTAACCTGAACAACAGTATACAAGGCATATTGACAGTTGAGAGAGACATACAGCGAGGCATACAGTAATCACAGGTGTTGAATTGGGAGAGCGAGCTAAAACAGTAGGTGAGACAACAACAGCTAATCAGCTAGCACAACAACAGCAGGTAAAATGGCCTTGACTAGGCAGGAGGGTCGGATTAACTACACACAGAGGCTGAGTGCGGCTGGGGCCGACAGATAAAACATAAACAAGCAGAATGGAGTACCGTGATTAATGGACAGTCCAGCATGCATCAGCTATGTAGCCAAGTGATCAGTGTCCAGGGGCAGCGGTGGACGGGGCAGGGAAGCTGGACTGGCGAGTGTTATCCAGGTTTAAAAACTAACAATGACTAAATAGCTTGTCGCTAGTTCGCTGGTTAGCTTCTGGACGTTCTTGAGTGTGTTCTAAAATTAAAAATAATAGCAATTCCGTATCACATTGGGTGAGGCAGGTTACCGGAAGCTATAAACAAATAAAAATCGAAAAGAAATAGAAAGTAAATATGGGTCCAGTGAGTGTTTGGGACGTGGCGATTCAGACGGTTAGCAGGCCTGTGCTAACAAGCTAACAGTTAGTAGGCCGGGGCTAAACAAGGTAGCAGTTAGCGGACCGGGGCTAAACAAGCTAGCAGTTAGCAGGCCGAATTAGCAAGCAAGAGATTAGCAAGGGCTAAAGAGTTAGCCTTGGGGGACGCGCGATGGGGTGAGTCTGTTTATTCCTCTTCATGCGGTGACATCGATAGACCGGTTGTGGGTCCGGATATTGTAGCCCAGGAGTATGCTACGGTGGTAGCACAGGAGCTCTGATGGAAATCGCTACATGCTATGCGGTTATAGATATTTTCTCTAAAATAGCTTTTGTCAGGGTCTTAAAAATAAGAGCGGGGCAGAGGTGACCCGGGCCTTGACTCTATCTTGAAGGAAGGAGGAGCCCCAAGAAAGTGCAGACTGATGGTGGAAAATAATTTTTTAATAATACTTTTCAGAAACTCATGAAGAAGCACAATATAGTACATTTTGCTACAGGCTCAGATTTGAAAGCTTCAGTTGTTGAACGCTTTAACAGAACTCTGAAGGATGGATGTGGCGATATTTTACAGCTCACAACACGCATACAAATATATCGATATAGTTCAAGATTTAGTAATGGGGTACAACAATAGTTACCATAAGAGTAAACGGATGAAACCCTCCGAGGTCTCTTCTGAAACTCTTTTCAAGTCTTTAAAAATCTGTATGGTTTGTTCCCCCTTCGACGTAAGAATTTTTTTATTTTTTTTATTAATTGTGGGGGACTTGGTGCGTATATCCAAGTTGAGGGTTGTTTTCGACAAAAAATATGAGCAAGGCTACAGCGATTAGTTGTTCACGGTTACCGAATGTCTGCCGCACATACCCCAGGTCTACAAATTAAAAGATTATGATGGGGAACTTACAGAGGGATCTTTTTATGAGAAGGAATTACAGAAGGTACAGTTGGGTAAAGACAAAGTATTTCACGTAGAGGAGATTCTAGATCAAAAGAGAGAAAGGGGTCAAAAATGGGTGCTGGTCCGCTGGCCCCAAAAGTTCAACAGTTGGGTATTAGAGCAGGATGTGGTGGAGGCATCGGGGTTAACTTAAACCCTCATGCATTATAAAATACATCATCATTCGCGTGTACACAGGAGTGCATCATGGAAGACAACGGCTTCTACCTGACTCTCCCCAGTAATGCGTCTGCACATATATATCGTAATAATCAGAGTTCGACTATACAACCACTTTTCCAAAGCCTATAGAGTTATCAGAGGCCTGGGAAGTCGGTCTCAGCGAGATTACATACCCCCATAGCTGGTATAATATCAAAGATCAGGACTGTGATTTTTATTGCAAAAAGTTATCGGAACCTGCGAAACTTATTAAGGTTAAAAAGGGTTCTATAGAACCGTCGACAGGATCGTCTCCGAGTTGAATGAACGCCTATTACTGAACAATATGGAAATATTCCTGATGTACAACCCTATACATAAATGTGTACAAATCTCAGGAGATGCTGCCTGGGGAATAAAGACTGGCGGTAATTTAGCCTCATGTTGGGGATGGGTCCAAATAAATGACGTATGTGAAAGATAAATTATCATTACCCTGCGGATATACATGCAGAATTTTACAACATATTTGTGTATACTGACATCATATCCTATCAAAGGGTCGGAGACAGCTGTGTGCCACTCCTGAGAACGGTTCATAGACGGAAAGGATGGGGACATAGTCACTGTCACCTACGACAAGCCACACTACGTACCTGTAAGCAAGAAATATATTGAAAACATTCTTGTTGAGCTTAAAACGGATCAGAACGAAAACATCAAATTTACATATGGTAAAACGATTGTACAACTCCACTTTAGACCCACCAAAAACTCTCTACATATACAATATTAGTATTATATATTTTATATACATAATACAAATAAATTAAAAAGGGTTATGG
Organism: Oncorhynchus keta; assembly: GCF_023373465.1. Classification (NCBI taxonomy): domain Eukaryota; kingdom Metazoa; phylum Chordata; class Actinopteri; order Salmoniformes; family Salmonidae; genus Oncorhynchus; species Oncorhynchus keta. The sequence continues at coordinate 34,842,982 of NC_068421.1, forward strand.
AACACCGACATCTCGACCCTAACCGTTATGTCTCATACTATGTTGATCAAGTGGGTAATGGGTTACCCGGCTATTATGGATCCCCAACCATGTACGGTTCGGGGATAGGAGGTATATTTCGTAACCTCTTTAGGATGGTTTTATCGTTCTGCTAGGCCCTATACACTCTGCCATTTTCTTTCAAGAACGTTTACTCTTAAATGCGGTTGATTTAAGACTAAAATTAACCAGGGCCAAGGATGTGTTTTGCCTAATGTCTGCCCAGGACGGGACTTTAGTTTAAAAGTGTTGGGGGCCACGGTTTTATTAAAAAGTGTCTGTATCTCCGGCAGCTCTTCTGGGTCACTCACAGGCTTTGATGAAAGGAAATGCCCTTTACCCTCTCCAAAGAATTACCATGAAAACCTTTAGCATACCTGTGGGCAGCAGAATCTGCAGTCAATAAAACCTATTTCTAGGCCCTTACCACGATACGTGTAAAGGTACTTAGTGTGGCTTGTCGTAGGTGACAGTGACTATGTCCCCATTTATCACCTGATGATGACACCTCAGGAAATCTTCGGTGGTGTCCCAAGGTAACCTCAGGCTGGAAATGCGTTTCCGTACACCTTTAGACTGTACCGTTAGCATGATTGTTTATGCATGCTCTGATTCAATCTTGGAAGTGAATAGCCGAAGACAGGTTTTAGTAGATTATTATTAAGGATCGTTGAGCAAAGACATGAATACTCAAGAGTTGGAAGGGCTCACATTTCCCAAAATATGTTAAAGAATTTTGACCAAAAACGTCTCAAAGATATACTACAGCATCAAACAAGTGCAAGATAACCTTTCCACTACATGCGGTAACCACTGTGTATTCTACCTATGCCAAAGAGCCCGGGGAGTTTATTTTGAAGATGTTATGTTTCTTTATAAGGATGATTTAAGAAGTAATGATAATGTTGTAGCTTGTTTTGTTAGAAAATATCAAAAGTGTTCAAATGTGTATCCTTTAAGACCGTGTAATCAAGGCGTATGCTCACGTCAAATGTTTCAAGAATGCCACAAATGTTAAATTGCTTAATTTTTTTCAAATAAAATTTCAGAGATCCTCACTGAACTTCTGAGAGTTTGCTGCACTGAAAGTAAAGGGGCTGAATAAGTTTGCACGCCCAATTCTTCAGTTTTTGATTCGTTAAAAAGTTTGAAATATCCAATAAATGTCGCTCCACTTCATGATTGTGTCCCAATTGCTGTTGATTCTTCACAAAAAATACAGTTTTATATCTTCATGTTTGAAGCCTGAAATGTGGCAAAAGGTCGCAAAGTTCAAGGGGGCCGAATACGCAAGGCACTGTAGTTGTGCCTAGGACATAATGTTATCTAGCTAAATAACGGTACTGTACTGTAGCTCATACAACGCCGACGGTCAAATCCGGCTTTCTAATATTTAAGGTAATTAACTAGTAACGTTATGGAAGATATTCACAGAAAACCAGAATTGTCTTCGTTATTCATCATTAGTATGTTATATTGTTATATAAATTATTTCGAGACGTATTCAGAGCCAAACATCAACCCAACTTAACCTTTTACCTTGTTGTCGCATCCAAACTTGTCACCATCCTTTTCAGTTGTAATTGCAAAGTTCCCCGGAAGAAGGCCAGCAACAACGGAGGTTCATCGATGATCCCACCTTCTAACAAGTTCTTTGAAGAACCTTTGGGGCTGTTTTTCATTGTCAAGAACCCTACGGTTCTTAGGGGATCTGAGAACAACTCCAGCTGAACCTTTAATTTTTAGAGTTGTTGTCGGCTCTATTTACTCTCAGATTCAAACATGCTGATTAGCATCAACGATCAGGTCAGATGCTGCTCCAATACAGTATGAGGTGAGACGGTGCACTGAGGGTCTTTCAAAGCAAATGACATTTTTATTAGTCACATGCGCTGAATACAACAGGTGTAGTCGACCTTACAGTGAAATGCTTAATTACACGCCCCTAACCAACAATGCAGTTTAAAAAAGTACAAATAAGAAATTTAAAGGAACAAGTAAATAAAGAGCAACAGTAAAATAACAATAGACTATATACAAGGTGTTAGGTGTAAAGAAAAATTATGTGAACCCTTTGGGATTACCTGGATATCTGCATAATTTGTCATCATCACATTTTGATCATCTAAGTCACAACAATAGACACACACAGTGTGCTGAAACTAATAACACACATTATTGTATTTTTCTTGTCTATATTGAATACAGCATTTAAACATTCACATTCAAAAATTATGTGAACCCCTAGGCTAACCTGGAGTCCTGGAGAAAAACCAGCCTGAACTGAGAGTTGTAGTTTCTCTTGCGATAAATCAGATCCAGCCTGAACTGTGTGATGTAATAGGGAGTTGTAGTTTCTCTTGAGAAAAATCAGACCCAGCCTGAAATGTTTAATGTAGTAGGGAGTTGTAGTTTTTCTAGAGATCAATCAGACCCAGCCTGAACTGTGTGATGTAGTAGGGAGTTGTAGTTTCTCTTGAGATAAATCATACCCAGCCTGAACTGTGTGATGTAGTAGGGAGCTGTAGTTTCTCTTGAGAAAAATCAGATCCAGTCTGAACTGTGTGATGAAGTGGGAGTTGTAGTTTCTCTATAGATAAATCAGATCCAGCCTGAACTGTGTGATGAAGTAGAGTTATCGTTTCCAACAGGCCAATATTCGACATAGTTTAGTGCATAAAACATTTTAATTAACTACAATGCCCATAATCCACTGCGTACCTACTTGTCTTTTTCTGTGTTTCCTTTACACCTGTGTTAAGTTCTAAATAAAGAGTACAAACTCAGACGATAAGAAAAAGCTCAAACCAAGTTTATTCACCCACTGAGTCACAGCTGCACAAGACCAAGACATATTCACACAAGCGCTGGTATTTAACCCTTTATGCTGAGTCTCCTCCCTTACTGGTATTTAACCCTTTATGCTGAGACCTCCTTACTGGTATTTAACCCTTTATGCTGAGTCTCCTCCTTACTGGTATTTAACCCTTTTATGCTGAGACTCCTCCTTACTGGTATTTAACCCTTTATGCTGAGTCTCCTCCTTACTGGTATTTAACCCTTTATGCTGAGTCTCCTCCTTACTGGTATTTAACCCTTTATGCTGAGTCTCCTCCTTACACCTCTGTTCCTAGGCAGAACTTTTTGTGATGTCAGTTCTTCCTCACTTCATCTGACCTCGGCCTAAATTCCTCCCTACCTCACTGCTGTCCTGTTGACTTGTTCCAGACTGTGGCCCTTCTCCTCCCTGCCTCACGGCTGTCCTGTTGACTTGGACCAGACTGTGGTCCTTCTCCTCCACGCCTCACTGCTGTCCTGTTGACTTGTTCCAGACTGTGGCCCTTCTCCTCCACACCTCACTGCTGTCCTGTTGACTTGTTCCAGACTGTGGCCCTTCCTCCAACCTCACTGCTGTCCTGTTGACTTGTTCCAGACTGTGGCCCTTCTCCTCCCCACCTCACTGCTGTCCTGTTGACTTGTTCCAGACTGTGGCCCTTCTCCTTCCCACCTCACTGCTGTCCTGTTAACTTGTTCCAGACTGTGGCCCTTCTCCTCCACACCTCACTGCTGTCCTGTTGACTTGTTCCAGACTGTGGCCCTTCTCCTCCACACCTCACTGCTGTCCTGTTGACTTGTTCCAGACTGTGGCCCTTCTCCTCCCCACCTCACCGCTGTCCTGTTGACTTGTTCCAGACTGTGGCCCTTCTCCTCTCCACCTCACTGCTGTCCTGTTGACTTGTTCCAGACTGTGGCCCTTCTCCTCTCCACCTCACCGCTGTCCTGTTGACTTATTCCAGACTGTGGCCCTTCTCCTTCCACCTCACCGCTGTCCTGTTGACTTGTTCCAGACTGTGGCCCTTCTCCTCTCCACCACCGCTGTCCTGTTGACTTGTTCCAGACTGTGGCCCTTCTCCTCTCCACCTCACTGCTGTCCTGTTGACTTGTTCCCAGACTGTGGCCCTTCTCCTCTCCACCTCACCGTCCTGTTGACTTGTTCCAGACTGGCCCTTCTCCTCTCCACCTCACCGCTGTCCTGTTGACTTGTTCCAGACTGTGGCCCTTCTTCTCTCACCTCACCGCTGTCCTGTTGACTTGTTCCAGACTGTGGCCCTTCTCCTCTCCACCTCACCCTTGTCTGTTAACTTGTTCCAGACTGTGGCCCTTCTCCTCTCCACCTCACCGCTGTCCTGTTGACTTGTTCCAGACTATTCCTTCTCCTTCCATAGGATCCTGACGTCTAACAATAACACATTCTGACAGAATGTAAACGTTCCTACATTCCCCTCCCTCAAACAGTGACATGAATAAGGATATTCAATATCTTTAAGTTCAGAAGTCAGAACCCATCACCTGCTATGTAAAAGAGACAGAAAACGGTCAATGCTATCCGGGATCCTTGGAACGCCACTACCTCAACAATTTGAAATGTCAACTTCAATGGGCTAGGGATGTCCCAAGATGTATCTCTACCTGAAAATATAGCCTTATTTACTTTAATGAACTACTAAAATAGTGATTTTGTCAGACAGCATAGACAGCAGCTCTATGCTTTATTGACTGATCCATTCATCCTTCCATCCCTCCTCAGCCTTCCTCTCCTCTGGAAGACCCAGTGAGGGTGGAGCTCAGTCAGAGAGCTGTTGAGGGGACTGGTTAGGAAGAACACTTCTTCAGCCAGAGAGGTGAAAGGTCACACATGGTTTAGATGGTAAATATTTATGTCCCCTTAGCGGTTCATCACTTAAGCAAAAGGGAATATGTTCCATCATCTATGTTTATTTACATTAGTGCAAGTTGTCCACTGATATTGGTGTAATTTCTCACCCCTTTTGGCTGTATAAAAGTTAATTTCCCTCAGGCACACACATTTGTTCTTTGTTATTACCCGAGCCACTGCCTGTTTCACCCCGCTATCATCCAGAAGGCGAGGTCAATACAGGTGCATCAAAGCTGGGATCGAGAGACATAAGCTGTTTTTCAATCTCAAGGCCATCAGACTGTTAAATAACCGTTACTAACACAGACAGGATGCTGCCTACATGCACAGACTTGAAATCATGGCCACTTTAAGGAATGGAACACTGGTCACTTTAATAATGTTCACATATCTGGTATTCCTCCTCATATGTATATACTGTATTCTATAGTATCTACTGTATCTTAGTCTATGTATTCCTCCTCTCCTATGTATATATACTGTATTCTATAGTAGTCTACTGTATCTTAGTCTATGTATTACGCATCTCATATGCATATACTGTATTCTATTCTCTGTATCTGTCTATGCCACTTGACATCGTTCATCCATATATTTAAATATTCTTATTCCATTACTTAGATTTGTGTGTGTATTACATTTACATTTTACATTTAAGTCATTTAGCAGACGCTCTTATCCAGAGCGACTTTACAAATTGGTGCATTCACCTTATGACATCCAGTGGAACGTGCTTTTACACCTGCATTGTTTGCTGTTTGGGGTTTTAGGCTGGGTTTCTGTACAGCACTTTGAGATATCAGCTGATGTACGAAGGGCTATATAAATAAATTTGATTTGATTTTGATTTGATTTGGAACAGCCACTTTACAATAGTGCATCTAAATCTTTTAAGGGGGGAGGAGAAGGATTACTTTATCCTATCCTAGGTATTCCTTAAAGAGGTGGGGTTTCAGGGTGTCTCCCGGAAGGTGGTGATTGACTCCGCTGTCCTGGCGTCGTGAAGGAGTTTGTTCCACCATTGGGGGCCAGAGCCTCGAACAGTTTTGACTGGGCTGAGCGGGAACTGTACTTCCTCAGTGGTAGGGAGGCGAGCAGGCCAGAGGTGGATGAACGCAGTGCCCTTGTTTGGGTGTAGGGCCTGATCAGAGCCTGGAGGTACTGAGGTGCCGTTCCCCCTCACAGCTCCGTAGGCAAGCACCATGGTCTTGCATGGCGGATCTAGCTTCAACTGGAAGCCAGTGGAGAGAGCGGAGGAGCGGGGTGACGTGGAGAGAACTGGGAAGGTTGAACACCAGACGGGCTGGGCGTTCGGATGAGTTGTAGGGGTTTAATGGCACAGGCAGGGAGCCCAGCCAACAGCGAGTTGCAGTAATCCAGACGGGAGATGACAAGTGCCTGGATTAGGACCTGCGCCGTCTTCCTGTGTGAGGCAGGGTCGCACTCTGCGGATGTTGTAGAGCATGAACCTACAGGAACGGGCCACCGCCTGATGTTAGTTGGAGAAACTGACAGGGTGTTGTCCAGGATCACGCTGCAAGGTTCTTAAGCGCTCTGGGAGGAGGACACAATGGAGTTGTCAACCGTGATGGCGAGATCATGGAAGGGCAGTCCTTCCCCGGGAGGAAGAGCAGCTCCGTCTTGCCGAGGTTCAGCTTGAGGTGGTGATCCGTCATCCACACTGATATGTCTGCCAGACATGCAGAGATGGATTCGCCACCTGGTCATCAGAAGGGGGAAAGGAGAATATTAATTGTGTGTCGTCTGCATAGCAATGATAGGAGAGACCATGTGAGGTTATGACAGATCCAAGTGACTTGGTGTATAGCGAGAATAGGAGAGGGCCTAGAACAGAGCCCTGGGGGACACCAGTGGTGAGAGCGCGTGGTGAGAGACAGATTCTCGCCGCCACCTGGTAGGAGCGACCTGTCAGGTAGGACGCAATCCAAGCGTGGGCCGCGCCGAGAGATGCCCAACTCGGAGAGGGGTGGAGAGGAGGATCTGATGGTTCACAGTATCGAAGGCAGCCGATAGGTCTAGAAGGATGAGAGCAGAGGAGAGAGAGTTAGCTTTAGCAGTGCGGAGCGCCTCCGTGATACAGAGAAGAGCAGTCTCAGTTGAATGACTAGTCTTGAAACCTGACTGATTTGGATCAAGAAGGTCATTCTGAGAGAGATAGCGGGAGAGCTGGCCAAGGACGGCACGTTCAAGAGTTTTGGAGAGAAAAGAAAGAAGGGATACTGGTCTGTAGTTGTTGACATCGGAGGGATCGAGTGTAGGTTTTTTCAGAAGGGTGCAACTCTCGCTCTCTTGAAGACGGAAGGGACGTAGCCAGCGGTCAGGGATGAGTTGATGAGCGAGGTGAGGTAAGGGAGAAGGTCTCCGGAAATGGTCTGGAGAAGAGAGGAGGGGATAGGGTCAAGCGGGCAGGTTGTTGGGCGGCCGGCCGTCACAAGACGCGAGATTTCATCTGGAGAGAGAGGGGAGAAAGAGGTCAGAGCACAGGGTAGGGCAGTGTGAGCAGAACCAGCGGTGTCGTTTGACTTAGCAAGCGAGGATCGGATGTCGTCGACCTTCTTTTCAAAATGGTTGACGAAGTCATCTGCAGAGAGGAGGAGGAGGGGAGGAGGATTCAGGAGGGAGGAGAAGGTGGCAAAGAGCTTCCTAGGGTTAGAGGCAGATGCTTGGAATTTAGAGTGGTAGAAAGTGGCTTTAGCAGCAGAGACAGAGGAGGAAAATGTAGAGAGGAGGGAGTGAAAGGATGCCAGGTCCGCAGGGAGGCGAGTTTTCCTCCATTTCCGCTCGGCTGCCCGGAGCCCTGTTCTGTGAGCTCGCAATGAGTCGTCGAGCCACGGAGGCGGGAGGGGAGGACCGAGCCGGCCTGGAGGATAGGGGACATAGAGAGTCAAAGGATGCAGAAAGGGAGGAGAGGAGGGTTGAGGAGGCAGAATCAGGAGATAGGTTGGAGAAGGTTTGAGCAGAGGGAAGAGATGATAGGATGGAAGAGGAGAGAGTAGCGGGGGAGAGAGAGCGAAGGTTGGGACGGCGCGATACCATCCGAGTAGGGGCAGTGTGGGAAGTGTTGGATGAGAGCGAGAGGGAAAAGGATACAAGGTAGTGGTCGGAGACTTGGAGGAGTTGCAATGAGGTTAGTGGAAGAACAGCATCTAGTAAAGATGAGGTCGAGCGTATTGCCTGCCTTGTGAGTAGGGGGGAAGGTGAGAGGGTGAGGTCAAAGAGGAGAGGAGTGGAAAGAAGGAGGCAGAGGAATGAGTCAAAGGTAGACGTGGGGAGGTTAAAGTCGCCCAGAACTGTGAGAGGTGAGCCGTCCTCAGGAAAGGAGCTTATCAAGGCATCAAGCTCATTGATGAACTCTCCGAGGGGACCTGGAGGGCGATAAATGATAAGGATGTTAAGCTTGAAAGGGCTGGTAACTGTGACAGCATGAAATTCAAAGGAGGCGATAGACAGATGGGTAAGGGGAGAAAGAGAATGACCACTTGGGAGAGATGAGGATCCCGGTGCCACCACCCCGCTGACCAGAAGCTCTCGGGGTGTGCGAGAACACGTGGGCGGACGAAGAGAGAGCAGTAGGAGTAGCAGTGTTATCTGTGGTGATCCATGTTTCCGTCAGTGCCAAGAAGTCGAGGGACTGGAGGGAGGCATAGGCTGAGATGAACTCTGCCTTGTTGGCCGCAGATCGGCAGTTCCAGAGGCTACCGGAGACCTGGAACTCCACGTGGGTCGTGCGCGCTGGGACCACCAGATTAGGGTGGCCGCGGCCACGCGGTGTGGAGCGTTTGTATGGTCTGTGCAGAGAGGAGAGAACAGGGATAGACAGACACATAGTTGACAGGCTACAGAAGAGGCTACGCTAATGCAAGGAGATTGGAATGACAAGTGGACTACACGTCTCGAATGTTCAGAAAGTTAAGCTTACGTAGCAAGAATCTTATTGACTAAAATGATTAAAATGATACAGTACTGCTGAAGTAGGCTAGCTGGCAGTGGCTGCGTTGTTGACTTTGTAGGCTAGCTGGCAGTGGCTGCGTTGTTGACACTACACTAATCAAGTCGTTCCGTTGAGTGTAATAGTTTCTACAGTGCTGCTATTCGAGGGCTAGCTGGCTAGCTAGCAGTGTTGATTACGTTACGTTGCGTTAAAGAACGACAATAGCTGGCTAGCTAACCTAGAAAATCGCTCTAGACTACACAATTATCTTTGATACACAGACGGCTATGTAGCTAGCTATGTAGCTAGCTACGATCAAACAAATCAAACCGTTGTGCTGTAATGAAATGAAATGAAAATGTGATACTACCTGTGGAGCGAAGCGGAATGCGACCGGGTTGTTGAGTGCGGAAGTTCTATTCAGTAGGCGTTGGCTAGCTGTTGGCTAGCTAGCAGTGTCTCCTCGTTGGGGCGACAAATAGCTGGCTAGCTAACCTTGGTAAATTAAGATAATCACTCTAAGACTACCGCTCCTAAACTACACAATTATCTTGGATCTGAAGACAGCAAAGACAACTATGTAGCTAGCTAACACTACACTAATCAAGTCGTTCAGTTGAGTGTAATAGTTTCTACAGTGCACTGCTATTCGGTGACGGTGGACGTTGCTAGCTGGCTAGCTGGGCAGATAGCAGTGTGACTACGTTAGGGGGCCCAATGCGAAGAGTTGCAATAGAATGCTGACTGTTTCACTTTGTTGTCCTCTTTCTTTTCCTTTTTTTCTTCTTCTGTCCTTATTTGTCTTCCTTTCTTCTGTTAACTAGATATTTTTGTTGTTATTCTTTGTAAGCTAACTAGCTTCTTGGAGAGTCCCTAAGCAACTGTATGAATCAAACAAGTAAACAATTCTGCTAGCAATTCAGCTAGCTAAGATAACTGTACAATTTTATGAAAAATAGTTAATTTTTCAAAAGTCTGTCTTTTTGGTTTTTGTTCCTTGTTTTGTCTTCTATTGAGTCTTGCAGTTTCTCTTGATTTTTCGATGTACTTTACTCTAAAAAACCAACAAATCTCAATATATACAGGAACTCATTTGTGGCTGTGTTTCGAACTCCGGAACACTTTTCTAGGTATTTGTTG
>NC_068421.1:34852929-34856232 GCF_023373465.1 Oncorhynchus keta
AGGACGTGGGGACAGATGGATTACCAGGATGTGTACTCAGAACATGCGTGGACCAACGGGCAAGTGTCTTCACTGACATTTTCAACCTCTCCCTGACCGAGTCTGTAATACCTACATGTTTCAAGCAGACCTCACATCAACACCATCATCCTGGAAACACTACACCCACTGCAATTCGCATACCGCCCCAAAAGATCCACAGATGACGCAATCTCAATCACACTACAGAATGCCCGCACACACCTGGACAAAACGAACACCTATGTTTTATATACCTATACCTACAGCTCAGCGTTCAACACCATTGTGCCCTGAAAACTCATCACTAAGCTAAGGACCCTGGTACTAAACACCTCCCTCTGCAACTGGATCCTGGACTTCCTGACGGGCCGCCCCCAGGTGGTAAGGGTAGGCAATAACACATCTGCCACGCTGATCCTCAACACGGGACCCCTCAGGGGTGCGTGCTTAGTCCCCTCCTGTACTCCCTGTTCACCCACGACTGCATGGCCAGGCACGACTCCAAACACCATCATTAAGTTTGCTGACGACACAACGGTGGTAGGCCTGATAGGCCTGATCACCGACAACGATGAGCCTATAGGGAAGAGGTCAGAGACCTGGCAGTGTGGTGCCATGACAACAACCTCTCCCTCGAGAGTTTCAAGTTCCTTGGTGTCACCAACAAACTATCATGGTCCAAACTAGAGGTCAACCGATTATGATTTTTCAACACCGATACCGATACCGATTATTGAAGGACCAAAAAGCCGATACCGATTTTTTACATTTATTTTTACATTCAGTAATAATGACAATTACAGCAATATTGAATTAACACTTATTTGAACTTAATATAAAACATAAATAAAATCAATTTAGCCTCAAATAAATAATGAAACATGTTCAATTTGGTTTAAATAATGCAAAAACAAAGTGTTGGAGAAGAAAGTAGTATGTGCCATGTAAAAAAGCTAACGTTTAAGTTCCTTGCTCAGGTCATGAGAACATATGAAAGTTGGTGTTTCCTTTTAACATGAAACTTCAATATTCCAAGGTAAGAGGTTTTAGGTTCTAGTTAATATAGTATTTATAGGACTATTTCTCTCTATACCATTTGTATTTCATATACCTTTGACTATTGGATGTTCTTATAGGCACTTTACTATTGCCAGTGTAACAGTATAGCTTCCGTCCCCTCCTCGCCCCAACCGGGGCTCAAACCAGGAACACATCGACAACAGCCACACTCGAAGCATCGTTACCCATCGCTCCACAAAAGCCGCGGCCCATGCAGCGTAAGGGGAATAACTACTCCAAATCTAAAAGCGAGTCACGTTTGAAACAGTATTAGCACACACCCAGGTAACTAGCTAGCCATTTCACATTGGTTACACCAGCCATTAGGCTGATAGGCTTGAAGTCATAAACAGCGCTGTGCTTGCGAAGAGCTGCTGGAAAAACGCACGAAAGTACTGTTTAAATTAATGATTATGGGCCTGCTGCTGCTCAGTCAGACTGCTCTATCAAATCAGACGTATTATTATAACATAATAACACAAAGAAATACGAGTCTTTGGTCATTAATAATGATCGAATCCGGAAACTATCATTTCGAAAACAAAACGTTTATTATTTCAGTGAAATACGGAACTGTTCGGTATTTTATCTAACGGGTGGCGTCTAATTATTATTGTTACATTGCACAACCTTCAATGTATGTCATAATTACGTAAAATTCTGGCAAATTAGATCGCAATGAGCCAGGCAGCTCAAGAGAAATGACACAATTTTACCTGGTTAATATTGCCTGCTAAACTGGATTAGTAGTTATAACTAGTGATGATTGATTGTTTTTTATAAGATAAGTTTAATGCTAGCTAGCAATTTACCTTGGCTTCTACTTCATTTGCGTAACAGGCAGATTACTCGTGGAGTGCAATGGTTAGAGCAGAGCGTTGGACTAGTTAACTGTGCGGTGCAAGATTGGAACTCCTGAGCTGACAACCTGAAAATCTGTCGTTCTGCCCCTGAACAAGGCAGTTAACCCACAGTTCCTAGGCAGTCATTGAAAATAAGAATGTACTTGCCTAGTTAAATAAAAGGTTTAATACAGAGGGTAGTGTGTACGGCCCAGTACATCACTGGGGCCTCGCTCCCATCCAGACACCTATATACTAGGCAGTGTCAGATGAAGGCCCCAAAAATTGTCAAAGACTCCAGTCACCCAAGTCATAGACTGTTCTCTCTGCTACCGCATGGCAAGCGGTACCGGAGCGCCAAGTCTAGGTCCAAAAGGCTTCTTAACAGCTTCTACCCCCAAACCATAAGACCGCTGAACAATTAATCAAAGGGCCACCCAGAATATTTGTTTTTACACTGATGCTACTCGCTGTTTATTATCTCTGCATAGACACTTTATCCCCTACCTACATGTACAACTTACCTCGACTAACCTGTACTCCCACACATTGACTCGGTACCGGTACCGGTACCCCCAGTATATAGCCTCATTATTTATATTATTATATATTTTTTAACTTTAGTTTATTTAGTAACTATTTTCTTAACTGAATTGTTGGTTAAGGGTGTGTAAGTAAGCATTTCACTGTCTCTATAGCTGTTGTATTAGGCGCATGTGACAAATAACATTTGATTTGAACTTGGGCCAAAAGACTATTCAATGATTATGTTAGATTGATTCAATGTCATGGTATGATTACTGCAATTCTCTGTTACAACGATTATTATTATGCCAACCAATACATTGTTTGGGTAACACTACTTGTCTGTCTTGTAATAACTGAGTAACTACTTTGATATGTCAAACATTTTATTGCTCAGATAAACATAGCAACTAGATGAGCTTTTGGCTGTCATATCAGTTACTATGTAATTACATAAATACAATAAATACAAAATTAATGGGATTTTGGTCAATATTTCTGTTGAAGTGTATAAGAATGTAAACCTAGATTTGGGATTAAGATCTGTCCTTTATTCCTCCTTCACACCTACTGAACTACACAAGAGATGACAAGCATAACACGGCTTGGTTAAAATAAATGAAAGGAATGTTGGTAGGCCTAAGCCTTTCCTTGGAGCCAAAAGCTGGACAGACAAACAAACAGTCATCATCTCATTCCACACCCAATGATGGGTTGTACCAGGCACAGACAGTGACGAGGGGGTAAACCTCAGCATTACGTAAAAACATCACCCTATTGGTGCACTTTGTCCCAGCCCCAGGTCCTCACAAATGGGCTGGTCTGGGCATGTATTAACAGCAGCAACAATACACAA
>NC_068421.1:34856332-34860926 GCF_023373465.1 Oncorhynchus keta
GTATCCGTAATGGATCCGAGGTCAAACGACCACCCTCATCACTGTCAAATGCTCCCTAAAACACTTTTGAGAGCAGGCCTTTCTAATTGACCTGGCCCGTATCCTGGAAGGATATTGACCTCATCCCGTCAGTAGAGGATGCTTGGTTGTTCTTTAAAAGTAATTTCCTCACCATCTTAAATAAGCATGTCCCTTTCAAAAATGTAGAACTAAGAACAGATATAGCCCTTGGTTCACTCCAGATCTGACAGTCCTCGACCAGCACAAAAACATCCCGTAGGCGTACTGCACTAGCATCGAATAGTCCCCGCGATATGCAACTTTTCAGGGAAGTCATGAACCAATACACATAATCAGTTAGGAAAGCAAAGGCTAGCTTTTTCAAACAGAAATTTGGATCCTGTAGCTCTAACTCCAAAAAGGTCTGGGACACTGTAAAGTCCATAGAGAATAAGAGCACCTCCTCCCAGCTGCCCACTGCACTGAGGCTACGAAACACTGTCACCACCAATACATCCACGATAATCGAGAATTTCAATAAGCACTTATCTATGACTGGCCATGCTTTTCTCCTGGCTACCCCAACCCCTGCCAACAGCTCCGCACCCCCGCAGCTGTTTGAAGCCTACCCAGCTCTCCCTTCACTCAAATCCAGATAGCTGATGTTCTGAAAATCAACAAAACCTGGACCCGTACAATTTCCCTCCTCAGCCACAGATAACTGACTCCTCTCTTTCTAAAATTATCCACCGACATTGTTGTAACTCCTATTAAATCGGTTCAACCTATTTTTCAGATTGCCCGAGATTCCCTAAAGATTGAAAGTTGCCACGGCCATCCCCTTCAAAGGGGTGACACTAGACCCAAACTGTTACAGACCTATATCATCCTGCCCCGCCTTTCTAACAAGATTGCTAACCATTTCGATCCCACCGCACCTTCTCCGTATCCGAGCTAGTCACGGCACCTCAGCCACGTTCAAGGTACTAAACAATATCATAACCACCATTGATAAAAGACAGTACTGTGCAGCCCGTCTTCATCTACCTGGTCAAAGGCTGAATAAGGCTTCGACTCTGTCAATCACCGTATTCTTATTGGCAACTCAACAGCCTTGCCTTCTCAAGTGACAGCCTCGCCTGGTTCACCAAAAACTTCTCAGATAGAGTTCAGTGTGTCAAATCGGAGGACCTGTTGTCCGGACCTCTGCCAGTCTCTATGGGGGTACCACACGCACCCGCCCGACCAGCATCACTACTCTGGATGGTTCCACTTAGAATATGTGGACAACTACAAATACCTAGGTGTCTGGCTAGACTGTAAACTCTCTACCAGACTCATATTAAGCATCTCCAATCCAAAATTAAATCTAGAATCGGCTTCCCATTTCACAACAAAGCCTCCTTCACTCTGCTGCCAAACATACCTACTGATCCTCGACTTCGACGATTTCATTTTACAAAATAGCTTCCAGCACTCAACTCAGCAAACTGGATGCAGTCTATCACAGTGCCATCCGTTTTGTCACCAAAAACCATATACCACCCACCACTGCGACCTGTATGCTCCGGCCGGCTGGCCCTCGCTAGATATTCGTCGCCAAACCCAGACTCCAGGTCATCTGTCTTTGCTAGGTAAAGCTCCGCCTTATCTCAGCTCATGGTCATCAACATAGCAACACCCACCCGTAGCATGCGCTCTCCTGGTATATCTCTGGTCATCCCCAAAGCCAACACCTCTTTTGGCCACCTTCCAGTTCTCTGCTGCCAATGACTGGAACGAATTGCAAAAAATGCTCAAGTTGGAGACTTCACCAACTTTAAGCATCAGCTTTCTGAGCAGCTTACAGATCGCTGCATCTGTACACAGTCCATCTGTAAATGGCCATCTAATCTACCTACCTCATCCCCATATTGTTTTGATATACCTGTTTTTCTCTGTTGCACACCAGGATTTCTCTTGCACATCATCATCTGCACATCTATCACTCCAATGTTAATTTGCTAAATTCGTAAATTACTTCACTACTACGGTCTATTTATTGCCCTTACCTCCTTACTCCATTTGCAAACACTGTATATAGATTATTCTATTGTGTTATTGACTGTACTTTTGTTTATCCCACGTGTAACATTTTGTCGCAATGCCTTGCCTTATCTTGACCAGGTTGCAGTTGTAAATGAGAACTTGTTCTCAACTGGTCTACCTGGTTAAAATAAAGGTGAAATACTGTATATATATTTTTTAAGTAATATGTTTCAACGCCTGTTAGCCTGCAGAACTCTTTTTATGAAATATGTATTCATTAATGGAAAGCTGTGGCGATTTTTAGCATGAAAATCTTGGTGGGGCAAAAAAAAACAACAATGGGAGATGCATGCCAGCAAACCACTACACTACTCTGCCGTGACGTTGTATTAGTTAATGTGACTGTTGTTCATCGAATGATTAACGTTTCTAATTGCGTGATTATCTGAATCAAGCAATTATTAACTCATTAACCTGGGGCACCATGGGAAAACTAGTTTTTATTGAGTTTCTATTTCCCAAATTAACTCAAAGAATATCAAAATATTGATTTACAACAGCCGCTTATTAACCAGTTACCTCTTACAATCTCGTTCTGAACGTCGTATAGCCCATGAATCTAGAAGGACCCGGGTCTCACCAATGAGTTCGTACCACACCAATCTTAGTTGAATATTTATTTACTAAAAAGCTAAAATAATGATAAAAGATACACATAGACAAAACACATTATAGGCTATTGATAAGAACTTAGTATAACGGGCCAACACACTATGGCGCGTGTTACCCAAAATGGGGATTTCAAAGAGTGAGAAAAAGACAAAGTACACCAGAGAAATATACATTTGGGTGAATTTGTCAGCTATGCTTATTCTAGCCCCAGCCTTGCCCCAAACTGCCGCTCTTATGGGTCAGAATATAATGATGTAATTACGTGGGGACGACCCCCGAGGATTCTCTGCGTGGACCGTTCAGGGGAACGTTCAGGTTGCTCGATGACGCACCTCTCCTGCGCACCTCTCTGATCATTCTCCCGATGTCAGTGTCCTTTTGGCTTAGGAGTCTGTTCCCTCAACCTTGCTATGGCAGGCTTTCGACTCTGTCAATCACCAAATTCTTATCGGCAGACTCAACAGCCTCGGTTTTTCGGATGACTGCCTTGCCTGGTTCACCAATTACTTTGCAGACAGAGTTCAGTGTGTCAAATCAGAGGGCATGCTGTCCGGTCCTCTGGCAGTCTCTATGGGGGTGCCACAGGGTTCAATTCTCGGGCCGACTCTTTTCTCTGTATATATCAATGATGTTGCTCTTGCTGCGGGCGATTCCCTGATCCACCTCTACGCAGACGACACCATTCTATATACTTTCGGCCCGTCATTGGACACTGTGCTATCAAACCTCCAAACGAGCTTCAATGCCATACAGCACTCCTTCCGTGGCCTCCAACTGCTCTTAAACGCGAGTAAAACCAAATGCATGCTTTTCAACCGATCGCTGCCTGCACCGCATGCCCGACTAGCATCACCACCCTGGATGGTTCCAACCTTGAATATGTGGACATCTATAAGTACCTAGGTGTCTGGCTAGACTGCAAACTCTCCTTCCAGACTCACATCAAACATCTCCAATCAAAAATCAAATCCAGAGTCGGCTTTCTATTCCGCAACAAACGCCTCCTTCACTCACGCTGCCAAGCTTACCCTAGTAAAACTGACTATCCTACCGATCCTCGACTTCGGCGATGTCATCTACAAAATGGCTTCCAACACTCTACTCAGCAAACTGGATGCAGTCTATCACAGTGCTATCCGTTTTGTCACTAAAGCACCTTATACCACCCACCACTGCGACTTGTATGCTCCTAGTCGGCTGGCCCTCTCTACATATTCGTCGCCAGACCCACTGGCTCCAGGTCATCTACAAGTCCATGCTAGGTAAAGCTCCGCCTTATCTCCAGTTCACTGGTCACGATGGCAACACCCATCCGTAGCACGCGCTCCAGCAGGTGTATCTCACTGATCATCCCTAAAGCCAACACCTCATTTGGCCGCCTTTCGTTCCAGTACTCTGCTGCCTGTGACTGGAACGATTGCAGAAATCGCTGAAGTTGAGACTTTTATCTCCCTCACCAACTTCAAACATCAGCTATCCGAGAGCAGCTAACCGATCACTGCAGCTGTACATAGTCTATAGGTAAATAGCTCACCCTTTTTCACCTACCTCATTCCCATACTGTTTTTATACTGTTTTTATTTATTTACTTTTCTGCTCTTTTGCACACCAATATCTCTACCTGTACATGCCCATCTGATCATTTATCACTCCAGTGTTAATCTGCAAAATTGTATTATTCGCCTACCTCCTCATGCCTTTTGCACACATTGTATATAGACTGCCCATTTTTTCTACTGTGTTATTGACTTGCTAATTGTTTACTCCATGTGTAACTCTGTGTTGTCTGTTCACACTGCTATGCTTTATCTTGGCCAGGTCGCAGTTGCAAATGAGAACTTGTTCTCAACCAGCCTACCTGGTTAAATAAAGGTGAAATAAAAAAATAAAAAAG